>NC_069507.1:27321792-27331792 GCF_027579735.1 Bombina bombina | reverse complement strand
AAGGTACAAAAAGAAAATACACTGTTGTTTTGCATACAACTATGTACTGGGAACTAGCTGCCAATTAGTGGTTACACACGCAGCTAAATTAAATGATCTTTTGCAGGGGTTACAATAATAAAAGGACAACATTTCCTTCTCGCACTTTTATGCCGTTTTACCTCCAGGAATAAGGTTAAATACACACAACGTTGTGCTCCTGCGCCACTACAGATGAAGACACAACTGATTAGAAAACAGACATACATGTGTATGCTCCGATTAGTGGCTGTATGCTCCCCTGGAACATCAGAGGGGTGATGATCCAGGTTTGAAATTTTAACTGAAGGTAAATAGGTTAAAAAAAAATGAGACTATTTTACTTTAACACAAGAACATCCCTTTAAGGGGCAATAAAGTGAATAATAATTAGATCTGCGTATAACAATAAAAACTGTAAAGACTGACAAAAACAAACAATAGCAATGCTTGGTATACTTGCAGAAATGATTAAATATTACTAAAATAAGAGCCACACTGTTAATATGTATATAGGAGCCTATAACGCAGAGCTACAACAACTAATACATTTAATAGTGAAAACAGGGGCGAAATAATCTCATCGATTAGCTGGTCGGCGCACGGCACCAGCTGCTTCACTCGGCTTCAAAAAGGAGGCATTACATTTTTTCTCTATCCAATTAAATCGAAAACTAATCAGCTGATTAATCGGCTATGAAAATAATCGTTAGTTACAGCCCTAAACACAATATCATGTGCAGGCGTTTCGTAGTGAAAAAGCGGGTGCCGTGTGCTGACCAACTAATTGATAATGAAAATAGCTCTCAACTAATCTGGTTATCGATTAGTTGTTGCAGCTCTCTTATAAAAAGTATTATGTACAATTTACAAAATACCTTTTTTTTCAGTATAAAGTGTATTTTGTATTTGTCTAGAAAATAAAACTGGATACATTTAGGAGATGACAGTGTGATCGTTTCTGTGCTGAGCGGAGGGACTTTGCTTGGTGACAGAGAAGCATGTTCCTTCGTGTTTGGAAAGAAATTGGCCTATTTGCATATGATTATCTGTGCCTTGCTCTAGCTCACGCCGTAGCACTGCCAACGAGAGCAATACGAAGACAGGAAAGCTAACCCTCCAGCCTCCTCTTACACAGCAGTTAGCATCCAACGAGAACGTCAGGCTTGTGACAGATACTCTAAAGCAGAGACGTTTTCCACTTCACAAGAACAAGACAATATCTACAAGTAACATTTAAAGTCACCTGAGATTTCAATAATCACCGCCCCCCTAATTCTTAACAAATCAATTTACAGCACACTCATTGCTCATAACAGAAATAAAGCATTAGATTAAAAACATATTTATTTAATTAAAACATTTAACACTCATTTTGTTATAAATAGTGGGGGGTTTTAAATTAAGGGCAGTTCAGGAATGCACCTCCTGAAAAACCTGCTGGAATTCATGCTGCTCGTCTCCTTTGCAGAAACCAATGAAGTAAAGATGAAAATGTGTTTCTGATCTAACCAATCACTGTGTAGAATTATTGCAAGGCTCATGTAAATGGCACTATATAGAAGTATGATGTGAACAATCCAGCTTCTTTGAAATAAGTGGAATAAGCTACTTTCTAGATGTATTCTACAGTAAAAGCAGGCAAATTAAATCATGAAAGTATATCGCAGTTTTATTTTTCTCAATTAAAACATTTTTTTGGGCTTAAATATTGAGATTAACATTAATTTAAGGCATAACAAAGATTCTTCTTAGATTGCCTTGAAATAATTTAACTAGTTCTGATTTTTGCAGCCCATTGAAACAGACATTTTTAAATGTTTTGTTAAAAAAAATCATTGTTTTTTTTTTTGTTTTTTTTTACTACTTAGGGATGAGATACATACAAAGTAACGTACGTTTCACACACACTGGATCCTGCACAACAATTACATACTGATGTCAGAGACCACAGATTGGGAGTTAAAAAAATATATATAAAATCATGTAGAATATAATTATATAAAATTATTTGTCAACAAAGGATATCAAGAGAACAAAGCACATTGGATAATAGAAATTAACAGGAGAGTTGTTTAAAATTGCAACACTGACAAATTAATAACATGTAAGAAAATTCGGGGGGGGGGGGGGCTTTGTTCAGAGCCCAGGTAATTCCTTAACGTTTTCTCTGAGCAGAAACAGAAAATAACCTCTGGCATTATGCACATGATGTAGCATCAGATCAATGCCATTAGCAGCAGATTAAGTGCTTGCCCCAGAGAAATGCATTTCATGATAATACTATGCTTTTATAGGCTCTTGAGATGTCAAATGTGACTAACAGCACTGCGGACATTATATAGATGTGTTACACATTAAAATAATCCCTGATCCATGCACAGAGAGCGCATATCATATGTTAAATGCTCTCAGTGAGCCCCTCTGTAATAATGGTATATAGCATTGTAATATAGATACTGTGTATTCTAAATGGGAATCTACAGCTCCAAGGTGTAACAAAATGATATTAAAAAGAAAGAAAAAAAGTAGTTGGTTGTATATTGTTCAAATCTTCACTATTTATTTTCAGAAAAAGTTCTACTGAACTTGCTTGCAAAATTTAGATACAAACAAGCTTCTAATAACTTTTAAAATGTCATTTAAAAAAGTAATTCTCCATAAAATGGTTAATATGCACAAACAACTTTCATTCTTTATATTGCTTGCTTTTCCTGTCATTAAAATCGGAACATTCTACATGCTACACAGTGATTGGTTAATTGCAGTATATGTATGTTCCTGATTGATCATAGCAAGTGTGGGATAATATAAAGACCACTCACAGGACTTTTTTGAATTTTCAGATGCCAAACACTAATAAATATACTGAAACCCAAACAATTTAAAAAAAAAAAAAAGTTTCCAATTTACTTCTATTATCAAATTTGCTTTCTTCCCATAATATTCTGTGTTGAAGAGATACCTAGGTAGCATCTGGAGCTCTACATGGCTGTAAATAGTGCTGCCATATAGTGCTCTTGCAAATGGATAACATTCTTGTAAAACTGCTGCCATATAGTGCTCCAGAAATGATCCAGCTCCAAAGCATATGTCCCTGCTTTTCAACAAGAGATACCAAAAAGAATGAAGAAAAATTAATAGGAGTAAACTAGAAAGTTGTTTAAAATCATATGTTCTGAATCATTAAAGGAAAATGTTGGGTTTCCTATCTCTTTACTGCTTTGGAATGAACATTCACTAAATTATAGGGTTTATCTTTCTTCCCAGGAAACACTACGGCAGAGCATGCATATCACAGTACAGCAGGTATCCCAGGAAACACTACGGCAGAGCATGCATATCACAGTACAGCAGGTATCCCAGGGAACACTACAGCAGAGCATGCATATCACAGTACAGCAGGTATCCCAGGAAACACTACGGCAGAGCATGCATATCACAGTACAGCAGGTATCCCAGGAAACACTACGGCAGAGCATGCATATCACAGTACAGCAGGTATCCCAGGAAACACTACGGCAGAGCATGCATATCACAGTACAGCAGGTATCCCAGGAAACACTACGGCAGAGCATGCATATCACAGTACAGCAGGTATCCCAGGGAACACTACAGCAGAGCATGCATATCACAGTACAGCAGGTATCCCAGGAAACACTACAGCAGAGCATGCATATCACAGTACAGCAGGTATCCCAGGAAACACTACGGCAGAGCATGCATATCACAGTACAGCAGGTATCCCAGGGAACACTACAGCAGAGCATGCATATCACAGTACAGCAGGTATCCCAGGAAACACTACAGCAGAGCATGCATATCACAGTACAGCAGGTATCCCAGGAAACACTACGGCAGAGCATGCATATCACAGTACAGCAGGTATCCCAGGAAACACTACGGCAGAGCATGCATATCACAGTACAGCAGGTATCCCAGGGAACACTACAGCAGAGCATGCATATCACAGTACAGCAGGTATCCCAGGGAACACTACAGCAGAGCATGCATATCACAGTACAGCAGGTATCCCAGGGAACACTACGGCAGAGCATGCATATCACAGTACAGCAGGTATCCCAGGGAACACTACAGCAGAGCATGCATATCACAGTACAGCAGGTATCCCAGGGAACACTACGGCAGAGCATGCATATCACAGTACAGCAGGTATCCCAGGGAACACTAAGGCAGAGCATGCATATCACAGTACAGCAGGTATCAGGGAACACTACAGCAGAGCATGCATATCACAGTACAGCAGGTATCCCAGGAAACACTACAGCAGAGCATGCATATCACAGTACAGCAGGTATCCAAGGGAACACTACAGCAGAGCATGCATATCACAGTACAGCAGGTATCCCAGGGAACACTACGGCAGAGCATGCATATCACAGTACAGCAGGTATCCCAGGGAACACTACAGCAGAGCATGCATATCACAGTACAGCAGGTATCCCAGGAAACACTACAGCAGAGCATGCATATCACAGTACAGCAGGTATCCCAGGGAACACTACGGCAGAGCATGCATATCACAGTACAGCAGGTATCCCAGGGAACACTACGGCAGAGCATGCATATCACAGTACAGCAGGTATCCCAGGGAACACTACAGCAGAGCATGCATATCACAGTACAGCAGGTATCCCAGGGAACACTACAGCAGAGCATGCATATCACAGTACAGCAGGTATCCCAGGGAACACTACGGCAGAGCATGCATATCACAGTACAGCAGGTATCCCAGGGAACACTACGGCAGAGCATGCATATCACAGTACAGCAGGTATCCCAGGAAACACTACAGCAGAGCATGCATATCACAGTACAGCAGGTATCCCAGGAAACACTACGGCAGAGCATGCATATCACAGTACAGCAGGTATCCCAGGGAACACTACAGCAGAGCATGCATATCACAGTACAGCAGGTATCCCAGGGAACACTACAGCAGAGCATGCATATCACAGTACAGCAGGTATCCCAGGAAACACTACAGCAGAGCATGCATATCACAGTACAGCAGGTATCCCAGGGAACACTACGGCAGAGAATGCATATCACAGTACAGCAGGTATCCCAGGGAACACTACGGCAGAGCATGCATATCACAGTACAGCAGGTATCCCAGGGAACACTACGGCAGAGCATGCATATCACAGTACAGCAGGTATCCCAGGGAACACTACGGCAGAGCATGCATATCACAGTACAGCAGGTATCCCAAGAAACACTACAGCAGAGCATGCATATCACAGTACAGCAGGTATCCCAGGGAACACTACAGCAGAGCATGCATATCACAGTACAGCAGGTGTCCCAGGGAACACTACGGCAGAGCATGCATATCACAGTACAGCAGGTATCCCAGGGAACACTACAGCAGAGCATGCATATCACAGTACAGCAGGTATCCCAGGAAACACTACAGCAGAGCATGCATATCACAGTACAGCAGGTATCCCAGGGAACACTACGGCAGAGCATGCATATCACAGTACAGCAGGTATCCCAGGGAACACTACGGCAGAGCATGCATATCACAGTACAGCAGGTATCCCAGGGAACACTACAGCAGAGCATGCATATCACAGTACAGCAGGTATCCAAGGGAACACTACAGCAGAGCATGCATATCACAGTACAGCAGGTATCCCAGGAAACACTACGGCAGAGCATGCATATCACAGTACAGCAGGTATCCCAGGAAACACTACAGCAGAGCATGCATATCACAGTACAGCAGGTATCCCAGGAAACACTACAGCAGAGCATGCATATCACAGTACAGCAGGTATCCCAGGGAACACTACGGCAGAGCATGCATATCACAGTACAGCAGGTATCCCAGGGAACACTACGGCAGAGCATGCATATCACAGTACAGCAGGTATCCCAGGAAACACTACGGCAGAGCATGCATATCACAGTACAGCAGGTATCCCAGGGAACACTACAGCAGAGCATGCATATCACAGTACAGCAGGTATCCCAGGGAACACTACGGCAGAGTATGCATATCACAGCACAGCAGGTATCCCAGGGAACACTACGGCAGAGCATGCATATCACAGTACAGCAGGTATCCCAGGGAACACTACGGCAGAGCATGCATATCACAGTACAGCAGGTATCCCAGGGAACACTACGGCAGAGCATGCATATCACAGTACAGCAGGTATCCCAGGAAACACTACGGCAGAGCATGCATATCACAGTACAGCAGGTATCCCAGGGAACACTACAGCAGAGCATGCGTATCACAGTACAGCAGGTATCCCAGGAAACACTACAGCAGAGCATGCATATCACAGTACAGCAGGTATCCCAGGGAACACTACGGCAGAGCATGCATATCACAGTACAGCAGGTATCCCAGGGAACACTACAGCAGAGCATGCATATCACAGTACAGCAGGTATCCCAGGAAACACTACGGCAGAGCATGCATATCACAGTACAGCAGGTATCCCAGGGAACACTACAGCAGAGCATGCATATCACAGTACAGCAGGTATCCCAGGAAACACTACGGCAGAGCATGCATATCACAGTACAGCAGGTATCCCAGGGAACACTACAGCAGAGCATGCATATCACAGTACAGCAGGTATCCCAGGGAACACTACAGCAGAGCATGCATATCACAGTACAGCAGGTATCCCAGGGAACACTACAGCAGAGCATGCATATCACAGTACAGCAGGTATCCCAGGGAACACTACAGCAGAGCATGCATATCACAGTACAGCAGGTATCCCAGGAAACACTACAGCAGAGCATGCATATCACAGTACAGCAGGTATCCCAGGAAACACTACAGCAGAGCATGCATATCACAGTACAGCAGGTATCCCAGGAAACACTACAGCAGAGCATGCATATCACAGTACAGCAGGTATCCCAGGGAACACTACAGCAGAGCATGCATATCACAGTACAGCAGGTATCCCAGGGAACACTACAGCAGAGCATGCATATCACAGTGCAGCGGGTATCCCAGGGAACACTATGGCACATTGTACGTACGGCCCCACTGCAGGAATTCCAGGGAGCACTATGGCACAGTGTACGTACAGCAGCACTGCATGAATCCCAGGTAGCACTATGGCACAGTGTACGTACAGCAGCACTGCAGGAATCATAGGGAGCACTATGGCACAGTGTACGTACGGCCCCACTGCAGGAATTCCAGGGAGCACTATGGCACAGTGTACATACGGCACCACTGCAGGAATTCCAGGGAGCACTATGGCACAGTGTACGTACGGCCCCACTGCAGGAATCCCAGGTAGCACTATGGCACAGTGTACGTACGGCACCACTGCAGGAATCCCAGGGAGCACTATGGCACAGTGTAAGTACAGCAGCACTGCAGGAATCATAGGGAGCACTATGGCACAGTGTACGTACGGCACCACTGCAGGAATCCCAGGGAGCACTATGGCACAGTGTACGTACAGCACCACTGCAGGAATCCCAGGTAGCACTATGGCACAGTGTACGTACGGCACCACTGCAGGAATCCCAGGGAGCACTATGGCACAGTGTAAGTACAGCAGCACTGCAGGAATCATAGGGAGCACTATGGCACAGTGTACGTACGGCACCACTGCAGGAATCCCAGGGAGCACTATAGCACAGTGTACGTACAGCACCACTGCAGGAATCCCAGGTAGCACTATGGCACAGTGTACGTACAGCAGCACTGCAGGGATCATAGGGAGCACTGTGGCACATTGTACGTACAGCAGCACTGCATGAATTCCAGGGAGCACTATGGCACAGTGTACGTACAGCAGCACTGCAGGAATCCCAGGGAGCACTATGGCACAGTGTACGTACAGCACCACTGCAGGAATCCCAGGTAGCACTATGGCACAGTGTACGTACAGCAGCACTGCAGGAATCATAGGGAGCACTATGGCACATTGTACGTACAGCAGCACTGCATGAATTTCAGGGAGCACTATGGCACAGTGTACGTACAGCAGCACTGCAGGAATCCCAGGTAGCACTATGGCACATTGTACGTACAGCAGCACTGCAGGAATCCCAGGTAGCACTATGGCACATTGTACGTACAGCAGCACTGCAGGAATCCCAGGTAGCACAATGGCAGTGTGTACGTATAGCAGCACTGCAGGAATCATAGGGAGCACTATGGCACAGTGTACGTACAGCAGCACTGCAGGAATCATAGGGAGCACTATGGCACAGTGTACGTACGGCCCCACTGCAGGAATTCCAGGGAGCACTATGGCACAGTGTACGTACGGCACCACTGCAGGAATTCCAGGGAGCACTATGGCACAGTGTACGTACAGCACCACTGCAGGAATCCCAGGTAGCACTATGGCACAGTGTACGTACGGCACCACTGCAGGAATCCCAGGGAGCACTATGGCACAGTGTAAGTACAGCAGCACTGCAGGAATCATAGGGAGCACTATGGCACAGTGAACGTACGGCACCACTGCAGGAATCCCAGGGAGCACTATGGCACAGTGTACGTACAGCACCACTGCAGGAATCCCAGGTAGCACTATGGCACAGTGTACGTACAGCAGCACTGCAGGAATCATAGGGAGCACTGTGGCACATTGTACGTACAGCAGCACTGCATGAATTCCAGGGAGCACTATGGCACAGTGTACGTACAGCAGCACTGCAGGAATCCCAGGGAGCACTATGGCACAGTGTACGTACAGCACCACTGCAGGAATCCCAGGTAGCACTATGGCACAGTGTACGTACAGCAGCACTGCAGGAATCATAGGGAGCACTATGGCACATTGTACGTACAGCAGCACTGCATGAATTTCAGGGAGCACTATGGCACAGTGTACGTACAGCAGCACTGCAGGAATCCCAGGTAGCACTATGGCACATTGTACGTACAGCAGCACTGCAGGAATCCCAGGTAGCACAATGGCAGTGTGTACGTATAGCAGCACTGCAGGAATCATAGGGAGCACTATGGCACAGTGTACGTACAGCAGCACTGCAGGAATCCCAGGGAGCACTATGGCACAGTGTACGTACAGCAGCACTGCAGGAATCCCAGGGAGCACTATGGCACCTTGTACGTACAGCAGAACTGCAGGAATCCCAGGTAGCACTATAGCACAGTGTACGTACAGCAGCACTGCAGGAATCCCAGGTAGCTCTATGGCACAGTGTACGTACAGCAGCACTGCAGGAATCCCAGGGAGCACTATGGCACATTGTACGTACAGCAGCACTGCAGGAATCCCAGGGAGCACTATGGTACAGTGTACGTACAACAGCAGCACTGCAGGAATCCCAGGGAGCACTATGGCACATTATACATACAGCAGCACTGCAGGAATCCCAGGGAGCACTATGGCACAGAATATATACAGCAGCACTGCAGGAATCCCAGGGAGCACTATGGCACACTGTACGTACAGCAGCACTGCAGGAATCCCAGGGAGCACTATGGCACAGAATATATACAGCAGCACTGCATTAATACCAGGGAGCACTATAGTATATGTACAGCAGCACTGCAGGAATCCCAGGGAGCACTATAGTATATGTACAGCAGCACTGCATTAATACCAGGGAACACTATAGTATATGTAGAGCAGCACTGCATTAATACCAGGGAACACTATAGTATATGTACAGCAGCACTGCATTAATACCAGGGAACACTATAGAATATGTACAGCAGCACTGCAGGAATCCCAGGGAACACTATAGTATATATACAGCAGCACTGCATTACTACCAGGGAACACTATAGTATATGTACAGCAACACTGCATTAATACAAGGGAACATTATAGTATATGTACAGCAGCACTGCATTAATACCAGGGAACACTATAGTATATGTACAGCAGCACTGCATTAATACCAGGGAACACTATAGTATATGTACAGCAGCACTGCAGGAATCCCAGGGAGCACTATAGTATATGTACAGCAGCACTGCAGGAATCCC
>NC_069507.1:27289292-27314292 GCF_027579735.1 Bombina bombina | reverse complement strand
TTTTTTTGGGGTCGCCTGTTCTTTTAAGTATAGCAATGTCAAGTGATTCTTTTACATAAAAAAATACTTGAGGATGCTCTTTGTAATTTGTTTTAGCCAATGAGTAAGAAAGTATGTGTATAAATTGTAATTGTGTACCAGGTGTGTCAGGTTAGGACTACAGCTTATGGCGAAATGCGTACGCCATTATGGTACACAGCACCTACTTGAGCCACTGTGTTGGACTACTGCCATGTTTTTAAATGGATGAATAAAGATGTATTGCTGTTATGGACAGATTTTATTTTGTTTACTGCTTCTTTATATGTAGAAAATATGTTTCATTGTACCACATGGTGCCCTATATATCTGCCCCACCTTTGTATCGATCCACTCACTAAAATACCACCCTGGTGACAGTGTTTTACTTTTTGAAATTGAACGTAAGCAATGTTCTAACACTACAGAAGTGCCTAACACACTGAGTTACTCGCCATCTTACTTTTTATACAAGCTCCATTTTATCATTTATTGGTAAAGCACTGCCAAGCCCTGTAGCGCTGTGTACATGAGAAGTAACACAATGGCCGTGATCCATAATAACAAAACAGGAGGACGGCCCTGGCCTAAAGAGCTTACAATCAACGGTATGCACTTTGTATTGAATCTCAAATGAAATGCGTAGTTTAGTTTTCAGGGACAAACAAGTAAGTTGATCATTTCTGTAGAAGGTGCTAAAGTATATGAAGTGGTAGAGCGACTCTTCTTTATTCTCAAATGCTGCTCTTGTGAATGTAGCCAACCTGAACAGCTTATTATGTGGAAGGATAATCAGTTCTCGGCTGAAAGCTGGGGAGCACTAGCAATTTTCAGCCTGGGTGGCAATCATATTACAGTAATACATGATCCAGTGCGCCCGGCCGTGCCTCAAACAGATTTTATGTGGAGGTTGACCGGCCTGGGGGGTGAGGAGCTGGCAAATGACTTCCTGGTTCAGTGGCCAGAACCTGACTAGATGATTAGGATACAGAGACAATAAATTCTATAAATGCATAAGAATGCGGAATATAAATTCATCACAGCCGTCAGCCGAATTAAAGGGACACTGTACCGAAAAAATATTGTTTTATGCAAATAAATGAGCTGCGCTTACACAGTTTTTAAAAGGTTTTATACTGGATTTTTATATCAGTATCGGCGCATATTATTCTTTATAGTAGTGTCTATTACATGCATTTAAAGGGACAGTCTGGGCCAAAATAAACTTTCATAATTCAGATAGAGCATGTAATTTTAAACAATTTTCCCATTTACTTTTATCACCAATTTTGCTTTGTTCTCTTTGTATGCTTAGTTGAAAGCTTAACATAGGGGGTTCATATGCTAATTTCTTAGACCTTGAAGCCCACCTCTTTCAGATTGCATTTTAACAGTTTTTCACCACTAGAGGGTGTTAGTTCACATATTTCATATAGATAACACTGTGGTCGTGCACGTGAAGTAATCTGGGAGCAGGCACTGATTGGCTAGACTGCAAGTCTGTCAAAAGAACTGAAAAAAGGGGCAGTTTGCAGAGGCATAGATACAATATAATCACAGAGGTTAAAAGTATATTATTATAACTGTGTTGGGTTTGCAAAACTGGGAAATGGGTAATAAAGGGATTATCTATCTTTTAAAACAATAACAATTCTGGTGTAGACTGTCCCTTTAAATGAAAATTGGTGTATACTGGCCCTTTAAAAAAAAATGTATTGGCTTTGTACTTCCTATTAATCCTCACTGGCTAATAAGAACAACTGGTGGAGACAAATATATTTAAAAAACAAATACATTTTCAAATACAGTATATTTGCATAATCAAATACATAATAAAAGACAAAAATATGTACAGATGGTGCCTCAGAAAGTGTGCATATAAATATATATAATGGAAGTGAATTAGAAAGTTGTTTAAAACTGTATGTTTTAAATTAATTACAAGTTTAATTTTGTCTTTAGTGTCCCATTAAGCTGAAGCAAATGAAAACATTAACTACGGTAATCACCATTGCAAGAGGCAAATCTCACAGGTACCTGCAAGTATTGATAAAAATATTTTAGAAACCATTGCTCTCTGCAGGATTAGGTATGGCCTGATTAATTCCTAGTACAGTAACCATCTGACACACAAGCCATAAAAACACTTTACCTTCTCAAGAAAACCTAAACCTTATAATCAGGGTAAGTAAGATGTACTCATTTATTATTTCAGTTCCCTGTATGTGGATAAGCCCACACTGCCCACTCTGCCCACATATAATGAAGGATAAAAAAGGAGTAATACAGCAGCAACGTACTGTAGATCCTAAGCTCAGCACGGCCTGTGATTAGCAGCTATGCACATATTCTGCCCCTGAATGGATCTGGTTCTGTGTTCATCTCAAGACTAGTAGTGAATTGTTCTTAACCCCTTTGTATCGCTTAAGTGCATAGTTGTGCACAAGCAATAATGTAATTATAGAATACTGTAGCACATTAGTGCATTTCATTATTGCACCTCTATGCTCCTCCTATAAGTAAGGATTGGTATCTGTTTGGTAGCCGCCTGTCGCCTAAAGGGTTAACTTCACTTGTTTCATTAAATAACGCAACGAGAAACAGCGGATTTTTGTAAACAACTAATCAATCGGGCAGAGAGTAGCTTGAGGGTGCTGGCTAATTCTCTTTGTGCCGCAAAGAATATTTATTTTGTATAATTTGTTCTATTGAGCAAAGATTTGTGGAACAGGAAACTAAGGAAAAGTAATGTGATAAAGTCCTTGTGATTATCTGTGCAGGCTAAGATCTAGTACAATTATGTACAGGCTTCCCCAGAGTATCACGCAGAACAAAACCATGCAGCAAACAGCGATGTGCTCAAAGGAACTGTGCTGTATTTACCTGAACATTAAACTGCGCTATACTTTTTCAGACTACCAGATCATTACTTTTTTCCCCTCATTAAATTATGTTTTTATCCCCTAGCGATTTCACCATTTTTATTAGTGTATCGATTTGTCTTTGTGTTTGAAAAATGATACACCATGCTGTACTGGTGAGATGGTGCTGCAGTTTCTCCAGGAGATACCGTACGGCTGGAAATCTATTACCTACACATTCTGGAATGTAGATCCCGCTCACATGTCACAGAAAAACTAACTGCAGCTATACCAAATGTCCTTTTGCCAACACTTTATGTGCACTGTGCAGAGGGAATACCTTAAAGTGACCGGTAAACACGTGCATGCTGTGCAGAGGGAATTACCATAAAGTGACCGGTAAACACGTGCATGCTGTGCAGAGGGAATTACCATAAAGTGACCGGTAAACACGTGCATGCTGTGCAGAGGGAATTACCATAAAGTGACCGGTAAACACGTGCCCGCTGTGCAGAGGGTATACCATAAAGTGACCGGTAAACACGTGCATGCTGTGCAGAGGGAATTACCATAAAGTGACCGGTAAACACGTGCATGCTGTGCAGAGGGAATACCATAAAGTGACCGGTAAACACGTGCATGCTGTGCAGAGGGAATACCATAAAGTGACCGGTAAACATGTGCATGCTGTGCAGAGGGAATACCATAAAGTGACCAGTAAACACATGCGTACTACACAGAGGGATTACCATAAAGTGACCTGTAGACGTGTGCAAACTACACAGAGGGAATACCATAAAGTGACCTGTAGACACGTGCATACTACACAGAGGGAATACCATAAAGTGACCTGTAGACACGTGCATACTACACAGAGGGAATACCATAAAGTGACCTGTAGACACATACATACTACACAGAGGGAATACCATAAAGTGACCTGTAGACACGTACATACTACACAGAGGGAATACCATAAAGTGACCTGTAGACACGTGCATACTACACAGAGGGAATACCATAAAGTGACCGGTAAACACGTGCATGCTGTGCAGAGGGAATACCATAAAGTGACCAGTAAACACATGCGTACTACACAGAGGGATTACCATAAAGTGACCTGTAGACGTGTGCAAACTACACAGAGGGAATACCATAAAGTGACCTGTAGACACGTGCATACTACACAGAGGGAATACCATAAAGTGACCTGTAGACACGTGCATACTACACAGAGGGAATACCATAAAGTGACCTGTAGACACATACATACTACACAGAGGGAATACCATAAAGTGACCTGTAGACACGTACATACTACACAGAGGGAATACCATAAAGTGACCTGTAGACACGTGCATACTACACAGAGGGAATACCATAAAGTGACCTGTAGACACGTGCATACTACACAGAGGGAATACCCTAAAGTGACCTGTAGACACGTGCATACTACACAGAGGGAATACCCTAAAGTGACCTGTAGACACATACATACTACACAGAGGGAATACCATAAAGTGACCTGTAGACACATACATACTACACAGAGGGAATACCATAAAGTGACCTGTAGACACGTACATACTACACAGAGGGAATACCATAAAGTGACCTGTAGACACGTGCATACTACACAGAGGGAATACCATAAAGTGACCTGTAGACACGTGCATACTACACAGAGGGAATACCCTAAAGTGACCTGTAGACACATACATACTACACAGATGGAATACCATAAAGTGACCTGTAGACACATACATACTACACAGAGGGAATACCATAAAGTGACCTGTAGACACGTACATACTACACAGAGGGAATACCATAAAGTGACCTGTAGACACGTGCATACTACACAGAGGGAATACCATAAAGTGACCTGTAGACACGTGCATACTACACAGAGGGAATACCATAAAGTGACCTGTAGACACGTGCATACTACACAGAGGGAATACCCTAAAGTGACCTGTAGACACATACATACTACACAGAGGGAATACCATAAAGTGACCTGTAGACACATACATACTACACAGAGGGAATACCATAAAGTGACCTGTAGACACGTGCATACTAGACAAAGGGAATACCATAAAGTGACCGGTAAACATGTGCCCGCTGTGCAGAGGGAATACCATAAAGTGACCTGTAGACACGTGCATACTAGACAAAGGGAATACCATAAAGTGACCGATAAACACGTTCCCTGCTGTGCAGAGGAAATACCATAAAGTGACCTGTAGACATGTGCCCGCTGTGCAGAGGGAATACCATAAAGTGACCTCTAGAAACGTGCGTACTACACAGAGGGAGTATCATAAAGTTACCTGTAGACACGTGCATACTGCACAGAGGGGATACCATAAAGTGACCGGTAAACATGTGCCCGCTGTGCAGAGGGAATACCATAAAGTGATCTGTAGACACGTACGTACTACACAAAGGGAATACCATAAAGTGACCGGTAAACACGTTCCCTGCTGTGCAGAGGAAATACCATAAAGTGACCTGTAGACACGTGCATACTACACATAGGGAATAACAAAGCAACCGGTAGACACGTTCCCTGCTGTGCAGAGGAAATACCGTAAAGCGACCTGTAGACATGTGCCCGCTGTACAGAGGGAATATCATAAAGCAACCGGTAAACACGTTCCCTGCTGTGCAATGGAAATACCATAAAGTGACCTGTAGAAACGTGCGTACTACACAGAGGGAATACCATAAAGTGACCGGTAAACACGTTCCCTGCTGTGCAATGGAAATACCATAAAGTGACCTGTAGAAACGTGCGTACTACACAGAGGGAATACCATAAAGTGACCGGTAAACACGTGCCTGCTGTGCAGAGGGAATACCATAAAGTGACCTGTAGACACGTGTCTGCTGTGCAGAGGGAATACCATAAAGCGACTGGTAAACACGTTCCCTGCTGTGCCATGGAAATACCATAAAGCGACCTGTAGACACGTGTCTGCTGTGCAGAGGGAATACCATAAAGCGACCTGTAGACACGTGTCTGCTGTACAGAGGGAATACCATAAAGCGACCGGTAAACACGTTCCCTGCTGTGCAATGGAAATACCATAAAGCGACCAGTAAACACGTTCCCTGCTGTGCCATGGAAATACCATAAAGTGACCGGTAAACATGTGCCTGCTGTGCAGAGGGAATACCATAAAGCGACCGGTAAACACGTTCCCTGCTGTGCAGAGGGAATACCATAAAGCGACCGGTAAACACGTTCCCTGCTGTGCCATGGAAATACCATAAAGTGACCGGTAAACATGTGCCTGCTGTGCAGAGGGAATACCATAAAGTAACCGGTAAACATGTGCCTGCTGTGCAGAGGGAATACCATAAAGTGACCGGTAAACATGTGCCTGCTGTGCAGAGGGAATACCATAAAGCGACTGGTAAACACGTTCCCTGCTGTGCAGAGGGAATACCATAAAGCGACCGGTAAACACGTTCCCTGCTGTGCCATGGAAATACCATAAAGCGACCGGTAAACATGTGCCTGCTGTGCAGAGGGAATACCATAAAGCGACTGGTAAACACGTTCCCTGCTGTGCAGAGGGAATACCATAAAGCGACTGGTAAACACGTTCCCTGCTGTGCAGAGGGAATACCATAAAGCGACCGGTAAACACGTTCCCTGCTGTGCAGAGGGAATACCATAAAGTGACCGGTAAACATGTGCCTGCTGTGCAGAGGGAATACCATAAAGTGACCGGTAAACATGTGCCTGCTGTGCAGAGGGAATACCATAAAGTGACCGGTAAACATGTGCCCGCTGTGCAGAGGGAATACCATACAGTCTATAATGAGCTTTACAGGGGAACAAGTGCAAGGAACCAAAGCTGTAAAGTGTACAAGATAAACTATCAGCTCAGGTTTAATCTAACGTCTGCGAGAGAAGTCACCAGAACCTTGTATACAGGTACACTCATTTACGTACGCAAGACTGACAAGCATATGAAGCTAAACATTAGCACATAGTATCCATAAAGATAGGGCTATCACTTGCAACATATTCTTGTTTAAAAAAAAAAAAAAAATGGCCAGTGCTATATAAAAAAGGTAAATATCATTGTGTAAAGCCAAGATAGTTCATGGCACTTTCAATCTGGGTTTTTAAATTAGCAATAATGGGACTTAGCCATGATTGGTTTGACCTATGTAACGGTAAATAGACATTAACAAAAATGTCAAAAAGTGCCAGGTTCCTGTAATCACTAAAAAGGTCAATACAAAGTCCCCTTTACAAATGAGCAAATTCTTTCAACAGAAGAACCAGCAGTCAAACAAAATAAATCATCAAAATATGTGCATGTAAAAAAACATAATTTATGTAAGAACTTACCTGATAAATTCATTTCTTTCATGTAATTAGCAAGAGTCCATGAGCTAGTGACGAATGGGATATACAATCCTACCAGGAGGGGCAAAGTTTCCCAAACCTCAAAATGCCTATAAATACACCCCTCACCACACCCACAATTCAGTTTAACGAATAGCCAAGTAGTGGGGTGATAAAGAAAGGAGTAGAAAGCATCAACAAAGGAAATTGGAAATAATTTTGCTTTATACAAAAAATCCTAACCACCATAAAAAAGGGTGGGCCTCATGGACTCTTGCCAATATGAAAGAAATTAATTTATCAGGTAAATTCTAACATAAATTATGTTTTTTCATGTAATTGGCAAGAGTCCATGAGCTAGTGATGTATGGGATAGCAATATCCAAGATGTGGAATTCCACAGAAGAGTCACTAGAGAGGGAGGGATAAAATAATAACAGCCATTTTCCGCTGAAAAAAAAAAAAAATAATCCACAAACCAAAATTGCTCTGTCGTAAATTGAGAGATTAAAGCTTTTTTAAAATGGGACATTTTAGGTGCTGAACGCGCCTTTCATAATTTGAGAATAAGATTACGCCCCGTTAATATAATTGTATTTATAAGACTATAATTTTTGGCTACTCCTTGAAATTTCACCAGAAAGAAAATCTCTATGGGTAACAATTCATGCTCCAGATGTATAAATAACTACATTCATCCAGTATATAATTTTTTTTCCAAAACTGCAAAATTTTTGGGCATTCCCAAAGACAGTGGAATAGATCTGCTTCCATTGCCATACATCTAGAACAGAGAACCCTTGATTTATACCACTTAGATAGCATTCCTGGGGTAAGGTACCTCTGAAGACTGATTTTAATCTGGGATTCTCTCCAAGTTGTTGGTACCCAACTTTGTTGAATTAATTTAAAACTCTCAGTAATAGTCCGTTCATTTATATCTGCAAATCTAATAGACCATTTTGCTGCCATATCACTAACTTGCAAGCTAGAAGTTTTTTGAATTAAAAGTAGATATAGTGGAGAAATTCCATACAGTCCTGATGCATAAATAGATATCCTGCTCTGCAGTTCTCCTAACGACCAATTTGTTCCGTATTTTTTAAGTAACTCTTGAAGGAAGTGCATAAAATTTGCGTACACTTAGGTTAAATTTGTTTGCTATTTCTGCAAAAGTTAATAAATGACCCTCTGTTCCCAAAATTTGACTCATAGTTTTTAAGCCTTTTATCTCCAAATCCTTAAAGATCTGATTTGACATTCCAGGGCTAAAATTAGGATTACCACTTATAGGTAAATAATGTGAAACATACGGAAAGCAGCTCAACTCACCAGGCCACTATAACATTTTTAAGCATAGATAGATAGAATATATTCGAGGGAAGTGAAGTGAGAGGACAATGAAGTAAAGCCTTCAATTGGAAGGGTGCCGCTAGTCGCGATTCCCATATAAAAGAAGAAATTTGATCTTTTTCAGTTATCCAATTCAACGCGAATCTAGCGATAATAACTACATTGTAGACTTGGATATTAGGAAGCGCTAAGCCAGCTGCCAATTTAGAGTTCATAAGTCGATGACACGCAATCCAAGGTTTGGCTCCTTTCCAAAGGAATCTAGAACAAGATTTATTATATGTAGCAATATCCTTCTTATGTAAAAACAACAGAATATTTTGAAGAATATATGAGTTTGGGAAAAATTATTGTTTTAAAGGGCCATAATACCCTAATGTTTAAACACTTGAAAGTGATGCAGCATTGCGGTAAAAAGCTGACTAGAAAATATCTCCTGAACATCTCTATGTAAAAAAGAAAGATATTTAACCTCAAAAGTTCCTCAGTAACCACCTCCCATTGTAAAGGATTTCTAAGCAGCATTTTAGTGTGTCTGTCCTGGGACATCTTAGGGGATGAGCATCGTGAACTCTCATATTATTTCACCAATCAGGTAAAGGAAGCTTACTATGACATCTCATGAGAGTTAAGTCAAATCTCATGAGATCACAGTAAGAGTTCATGACCTCAGCACTGCTGATGCTGATTGGCTGCTGTTCAGGTCTTCATTTTTTATTTTTTTTTTACCTGCAGCTGGGAGCAGGTGAAGAATAACTTTTTACACAGAACTTACTCTGCTGAGCTGAGGAGATTGTGAGGTAAAATATCTTCATTTTTTACATAGAGATGCTCAGGTGATATTTTCCGGTCAGCTTTTTACAGTTATACTGCATCAGTTTCAAGTGATTTAGCATATGAGTATTATGTCCCTTTAATCAATACTACGCGGGCAGATAGGGATATAGGCAACGAGGTCCATTCATCTAACTTTTTTTTTTACAGTGCTCCAGGCAAGACACATAGTTTAATTTATACCATTCTTTCGGGTTTTTAGATAGCCTAAGGCCTAAATATGTGATTTGGGATACTTCCGAGAAGGGATGATTATTTTAAATGTGGGTTCTTTATACAGCCACATTAGTTCTGATTTCAGGGTATTAACCTTGTATCCAGAAATTTCACCGAACTTTTGGATAATATCCTGCAGAATTGGCAGTGTAATCCTAAGATTGGATAATAATAAAAGCAGGTCATCAGCATATAAAAGCAGGACCAATTTCTCGAATGCCAATGAATTGCCGTCAAACTCTTGATGAAGTAGTATAGCCAGGGGTTCCAGACAGATGTTAAATAGCAGAGGAGAAAGTGGACAACCCTGTCTAGTCCCTCTATGCAGAAAAAATCGTTGGGAGGTCATGTTAATAATGATCGCTGATGTGGGAGCACTGTAAATGAATCGAATATAGTTATTGAAATACCCTGAAAGCCCGAATTGCTCTAAGGAAAAAACCAAATGATCCCAGCTAATCCGGTCAAAGGCCTTCTCCGCATCGACCGTTAGAATGGCCTTATCCATGATCTCATGCGAACTGGGTATCTTATGTTTATTCCAAAAGGATTCTATGAGCACTAAGTTTCCTTGTATTTCTTACCGGATTCCGTCCCGGCATAAACCCACCGATTGGTTTCCATGGATTAAATCCCCAATAAATGGTTTCAATCGATTGGCTAAAATAGCCGCTAGAAGCTTATAGTCGGTGTTAAGGACTGAAATGGGTCTGTAGGAGCTCGGTAGCTCAGGGTCTTTGCCCTTTTTTAGAATTAGCGAAATATTCTCTGCCGCAAAATATGATGAACATCTAGTATTTTCTGAGAAATAAAAGTTAAATAACTTATTCAAGATGGGTAAAACCTGACTTTGTAGGATTCTATAAAATTCAATAGGAAAAGCATCTGGCCCAGCGGCTTTGTTGGGTTTAGCCTTCTTAATAGCTATTAGAATCTCCTCATCTGTAATGGGAGCATTAATAGATTGATTCCCTAGCTTCCAAAGATAATTTCGGTACCTTAATCCTCTCCCAGAATTCTCTTTTTTTTTTTTTTTTTAAATATTATGAGGTTCTGCCTTATACAGATCTTGAAAAAACTCAAAAAACACTTTCAACATCAGGATGATTAGTGAACCTAATTGAGCCTTGTTTAATGGCAGAAATTGCATGCCTCGTACTAGATTTGTCCATTCTAGCTAAAAACGTAGCCGATCTGCCTGTGTATCCACCATATAGAGCTTTTACTCTAATCTCTTCTTGAGCACTATTCTGCTTAATATGTATGTCTCGAAGTGCCTTCGCTCTCACATAAGTATCCCAACAGCGTTTAATAGGGTTATTTATGTACGCGCTGTACGCATTTTTCACTTGATTGGCGAACTGTCTACTAACATGACTACATTTCCTCTTCCAATGTGACATGTAAGATTTAATCTCACCACGCAAAACAGCTTTAGAAGCCTACCAAAACACTTAAATTCTCCCTAAATAGTTTGTTATTTTTATAAAATTCTGCCCACTTCTGACGCAACCAACTTTGAAAACTAATATTGTTATGCTGCAGTCATGAGACCTAAAACTTCCATGCACATAGCTACTGAAGGGAACGACTGAGACTGAAGGTTCCGACAAGCTGAAACCAATTTTAATAGTCTCTTGTCTGTTAGAGACAGAGTCATGGACACTGAATCTATCTGGAAACC
Organism: Bombina bombina; assembly: GCF_027579735.1. NCBI lineage: Eukaryota > Metazoa > Chordata > Amphibia > Anura > Bombinatoridae > Bombina > Bombina bombina. The sequence goes on along the minus strand of NC_069507.1, from coordinate 27,302,954 downwards.
TAAAAAGGTGACCCTTGTCTGAGGAATCAAAGAACTTTAGATTTACCCTTAGGTCTTTTATCCTGAGGCAAAAAAACTCCCTTCCCCCCCCAGTGACAGTTGAAATAATCTAATCCAACTGAGAACCAAATAATGTATTACCTTGGAAAGAAAAAGAGATAGTAATCTAGACTTAGATACCATGTCAGCATTCAAATATTGGAGCCACAAAGCTCTTCTAGCTAAAATAGCTAAAGACATAGATTTAACATCAATTTTGATGATATCAAAAATGGCATCACAGATAAAATGATTAGCATGTTGAAGCAAGCAAACAATGCTAGACAAATCCGGATCCATTTTTTGTTGCGCTAAGCTTTCCAACCAAAAAGTTGATGCAGCTGCAACATCAGCCATATAAATGGCAGGCCTGAGAAGATAGCCAGAATATAAATAAGCTTTCCTTAGATAAGATTCAAGTTATCTATCTAAAGGGTCTTTAAAAAAAGTACTATCTTCCATAGGAATAAAAGTACGTTTAGCAACTTTGGGGATCTTTTCCCAAAACTCCAATCTAACAGCTGGCAAAGGATACATTTTTTTTAAACCTTGAAGAAGGAATAAAAGAAGTACCAGGCCTATTCCATTCCTTAGAAATCATATCAGAAATAGCATCAGGAACTGGAAAAACCTCTGGAGTAACCACAGGAGGTTTATAAATAGAATTCAAATGTTTACTAGTTTTAATGTCAAGAGGACTAGTTTCCTCAATATCCAATGTAATCAACACCTCTTTTAACAAGGAACGAATATACTCAATTTTAAATAAATAAGTAGATTTGTCAGTGTCAACATCTGAGGAAGGATCTTCTGAATCAGATAGATCCTCATCAGAGTAGGATAATTCAGTATGTTGTTGGTCATTTGAAATTTCATCAACTTTATGAGAACTTTTAAAAAGACCTTTTACGTTTATTAGAAGGCGGGATGGCAGACAAAGCCTTCTGAATCGCATCAGCAATAAAATCTTTTATATTCACAGGTATATCATGTACATTAGATGTTGAAGGAACAACAGGCATTGGTACCATTACTGATGGATACATTCTCTGCATGTAAAAGCTTATCATGACAACTATTACATACCACAGCTGGAGATATAATCTCCACAAATTTACAACAAATGCACTTGGCTTTGGTAGAACTGTTATCAGGTAGCAGGGTTCCAACAGTGATTTCTGAGACAGGATCAGATTGAGACATCTTGCAAATGTAAGAGAAAAAACAACATATAAAGCAAAATTATCAATTTCCTTATATGGCAGTTTCAGGAATAAGAAAAAAAATGCAAACAGCATAGCCCTCTGACTTTGAAAAAAGGCAAGAGGCATCTAGGAATGGGGCTTAAAATAATGAAATTGTTTGGCGCCAAGTATGACGCACAACACAAACTGAAAATTGTTTGGCGCTAACATCATCCAGAAATGCTGAGAATCGCATATCAACATAGAATCTAAGCACAAACTTAATTCACCACCTCCATAGGAGGCAAAGTTTGTAAAACTGAATTGTGGGTGTGGTGAGGGGTGTATTTATAAGCATTTTAAAGGTTTGGAAAACTTTGCCCCTCCTGGTAGGATTGTATATCCCATACGTCACTAGCTCATGGACGCTTGCCAATTACATGAAAGAAGACGCCATCACAGTTAATCTCTATAGTATAAGCCGTTTGCAGTATGTATATAAAAAAAAAGAGTCCCAAAAATGTTTTTTTTTATTTTACTTGAGAAAATTTGAGAGCTAAGAAAAAAATGAAGCCTGTAAAATAATATCTATACAGGTAGCCCTCAGTTTACGCCGGGGTTAGGTTCCAGAAGGAATGGTTGTAAATCAAAACCGTTGTAAATTGAAACCCAGTTTATAATGTAAGTTAATGGGAAGTGAGGGAGTTAGGTTCCAGGCCCCTCTCAAAATTGGCATAAGTAACACCTAATAAATTATTTTTAAAGCTTTGACATGAAGACTTTAAATGCTAAACAGCATTATAAACCTAATAAAATAATCACAACACAGAAAATATAATTAAACTAAGTTAAATGAACAAAAACATTTGCTAAACAGCATTATAAACCTAATACAATAATCACACTACACAGACATTACTTGCATTTTTCTGCAAACAGTTCTTTCTATGCATTCCAATCTGGACTGATTTATAGACAGGAAGATCTTGTTCCTTTGCAAGCTGCTCGATAGCTCAGGTCTGGTTAAACTGATTAATTTCAGCTTGCTTGGCTTGCATATCTTTGCTGCAACACAATCGGACAGCTCCACCTACTGGCTATTTTAATCAATGCACTGCTTCTCAATGCTTTTCAATAGCAGTCACATGACTGAAAAAAAGGTTGTTATTCTGAAACGGTGCAAATTGAACCGTTGTAAACCGAGGGCCACCTGTATATTATTAAAAATAAATACAATTTGCACAAAAGCACAAAATGTTGTATGCCATTTTTTACATTTCTGTCTTGCAGCCAAGGGGTTAACCAACAGATATTTAGGATAATTGTTTTTCCTCCTTATTGAACTCTGTACCTTAAGCAGTTTGACCCAGGTTAAACTGAACCATCCCATTATCAGAGCAAATATTTAATATCCAGCTGCTTGTTAATAGTTACTCAATCGGGTCGCTGAACAAACCAGGAGGGTATCAACTGTATATTTAAGTATATATTTAGTTTACACATTTTTATATCAATTCATGCTTGTAGGAAAAATGGCAGTTTAATGTCAAAATTAAACTCATGCGATTCAAATTTTGTAAAATCTGCTTCTTTCTCTCGGTCTGACCTGGCTCTGCAGTTACCTCCCCATATCAGACACCTGGTCCTGCAGCCTCTGTGCCAGCCACATCCCCATATCAGATCAGACACCTGGCCCTGCAGCCTCTGTGCCAGCCACATCCCCATATCAGATCTGACACCTGGCCCTGCAGCCTCTGTGCCAGCCACATCCCCATATCAGATCTGACACCTGGCCCTGCAGCCTCTGTGCCAGCCACATCCCCATATCAGATCTGACACCTGGCCCTGCAGCCTCTGTGCCAGCCACATCCCCATATCAGATCTGACACCTGGCGCTGCAGCCTCTGTGCCAGCCACATCCCCATATCAGATCTGACACCTGGCCCTGCAGCCTCTGTGCCAGCCACATCCCCATATCAGATCTGACACCTGGCCCTGCAGCCTCTGTGCCGCCAGCCACATCCCCATATCAGATCTGACACCTGGCCCTGCAGCCTCTGTGCCAGCCACATCCCCATATCAGATCTGACACCTGGCCCTGCAGCCCCTGTGCCATCCACATCCCCACATCAGATCAGACTCCTGACCCTGTAGCCCCTGTGCCAGCCATATCCCCACATCAGACTCCTGACCCTGCAGCCTCTGTGCCAGCCACATCCCCACATCAGATCAGTGTGTGTGTATGAAGAAATGAGCAGAAACTTCATACATCACAATGCCTTTTTCAGTGTTTAAATGCTCTAGGCATCTGATTTACTTTTAGCAAGTCCAACATGCTGCATGGGACATAAACACTGCACAAATCAGATTTACAGTGGAAAAAGGGTTTTATCTTTTCTGTGCAGAAGCACTTTTTACTGCTATCTGATAGGATCCACTAATTGCTCTCTGCCCCTCACTGAATGCTTTCAGCATTTACAGAGCTTGTGCGAGGACGGACACCTATTACTGGATGTCCGTAATTCACCTGGAGTATAAGGTTTATACATTATTATTATTAAACACTATAGAAGGTTTGGCATTTTATCCTTAAGAACAAGGTCACCCAGAACAATATGCCAATGTTCCCCAAAAGCATTTTATGTTTACATCACAGCATCATTATAAATGTCATTTATTAGTATGTGTGCCTACAACTGTGTCCCCCAAAAAATCAGATTGGCTTTGAACTATAGGGCACATTTGATTTCTCTGAATAAAGAACTAAAAAGGGACAAAATAGCATAAAAAAGAAAATGCTAATAAACAGTCAGTATTTATGATTACACTATTGTTTGCACATAATGGTGTTTAACCTCTGCAAATCAACAATGTACTACTGGGAGCTAGTTGATTACATCAGGTGAGCCAATGATAATGTGAATGTGCAGCAACCAATCACAAGCTAGCTCCCAGTAGAGTATTGCTGTACCTGAGAATACCTAGATATACAGTATAATTGAAAGTCTTAAAATTACATGTTCTATCTGAAGAGTGAACATTTTTTACTTTCAAGTGATGGTAACCTCTCCCCTTTATTAAAACAGATCTGGAATGTTAGTGAGATTTTAGGTTAATTCATCATTTCTAATGAAGATGAGCTATAACTTACTTTTAATGTAGTGCTGAAATTCAAATACTCTCCGCTCCACATTTTAAAAGTAAATATTAATATAAGCTAAAGGTTTACATTGTTGTCCAATCAGCACTCTCCCCTTATGGTACTTTTATTGTAGCTAGAGCACTGATTGTAGAACAATTCAAACCGTTAGTTCAGACAAAATAACCTAACAAGTAGGTGGCAGAGCTCAGGGAATTGGAATTTCATATCTATATTAAAAAGTAAGTTTACATATTGTACCTATAGTCAGCTTTACAGGAGACGTAGCAGCACTGTGCACATATTGTACCTATAGTCAGCTTTACAGGAGACGTAGCAGCACTGTGTACACATTGTACCTATAGTCAGCTTTACAGGAGACGTAGCAGCACTGTGCACATATTGTACCTATAGTCAGCTTTACAGGAGACGTAGCAGCACTGTGTACATATTGTACCTATAGTCAGCTTTACAGGAGACGTAGCAGCACTGTGTACATATTGTACCTATAGTCAGCTTTACATGAGACGTAGCAGCACTGTGTACATATTGTACCTATAGTCAGCTTTACATGAGACGTAGCAGCACTGTGTACATATTGTACCTATAGTCAGCTTTACATGAGACGTAGCAGCACTGTGTACATATTGTACCTATAGTCAGCTTTACATGAGACGTAGCAGCACTGTGCACATATTGTACCTATAGTCAGCTTTACATGAGACGTAGCAGCACTGTGTACATATTGTACCTATAGTCAGCTTTACAGGAGACGTAGCAGCACTGTGTACATATTGTACCTATAGTCAGCTTTACATGAGACGTAGCAGCACTGTGTACATATTGTACCTATAGTCAGCTTTACAGGAGACGTAGCAGCACTGTGTACATATTGTACCTATAGTCAGCCTTACATGAGACGTAGCAGCACTGTGTACATATTGTACCTATAGTCATCTGTACATGAGACGTAGCAGCACTGGGTACATATTGTATATATGGTCATCTGTACATGAGACGTAGCAGCACTGGGTACATATTGTATATATGGTCATCTGTACATGAGACGTAGCAGCACTGGGTACATATTGTATATATGGTCATCTGTACATGAGACGTAGCAGCACTGGGTACATATTGTATATATGGTCAGCTGTACGGGAGATGTATCAGCACTGTGTACATATTGTATATATGGTCATCTGTACATGAGACGTAGCAGCACTGGGTACATATTGTACATATGGTCAGCTGTACGGGAGATGTATCAGCACTGTGTACATATTGTATATATGGTCATCTGTACATGAGACGTAGCAGCACTGGGTACATATTGTACATATGGTCAGCTGTACGGGAGATGTATCAGCACTGTGTACATATTGTATATATGGTCATCTGTACATGAGACGTAGCAGCACTGGGTACATATTGTATATATGGTCATCTGTACATGAGACGTAGCAGCACTGTGTACATATTGTACATATGGTCAGCTGTACAGGAGATGTATCAGCACTGGGTACATATTGTAAATATGGTCAGCCGTACAGGAGATGTATCAGCACTGTGTACATATTGTACCTATAGTCAGCTTTACATGAGACGTAGCAGCACTGGGTACATATTGTATATATGGTCATCTGTACATGAGACGTAGCAGCACTGGGTACATATTGTACATATGGTCAGCTGTACGGGAGATGTATCAGCACTGTGTACATATTGTATATATGGTCATCTGTACATGAGACGTAGCAGCACTGGGTACATATTGTATATATGGTCAGCTGTACGGGAGATGTATCAGCACTGTGTACATATTGTATATATGGTCATCTGTACATGAGACGTAGCAGCACTGGGTACATATTGTACATATGGTCAGCTGTACGGGAGATGTATCAGCACTGTGTACATATTGTATATATGGTCATCTGTACATGAGACGTAGCAGCACTGTGTACATATTGTATATATGGTCATCTGTACATGAGACGTAGCAGCACTGGGTACATATTGTATATATGGTCATCTGTACATGAGACGTAGCAGCACTGGGTACATATTGTATATATGGTCATCTGTACATGAGACGTAGCAGCACTGGGTACATATTGTAAATATGGTCAGCCGTACAGGAGATGTATCAGCACTGGGTACATATTGTACCTATAGTCAGCTTTACATGAGACGTAGCAGCACTGGGTACATATTGTACATATGGTCAGCTGTACGGGAGATGTAGCAGCACTGTGTACATATTGTATATATGGTCATCTGTACATGAGACGTAGCAGCACTGTGTACATATGGTCAGCCGTACAGGAGATGTATCAGCACTGGGTACATATTGTACATATGGTCAGCCGTACAGGAGATGTATCAGCACTGGGTACATACTGTAAATATGGTCAGCCGTACAGGAGATGTATCAGCACTGGGTACATATTGTACATATGGTCAGCTTTACAGGCAAGGCCACACTAATCCCCTCTGGTCATGTGGATATTATTAATCAGGCTTTGTCAAGATTGTGTGTTTAGTTTCTTGAAAACAAGTTCAGAACAGATTATGCTTGTCTTATCTTAAAGGTACAATAATGTACAACCCATGCATGCAATGAACAAGACAGATTTCTATTTATTAAAAAATAAAAAGACCAAGGCTGGTCTATAGGCACATCCATCATGTATTATGCTGGGAGATCGCCCAATAGTTATATAACATTCTATCTGTGTTTAGAGGCACAAAGGTAAATACAATGTAAGTTGCACTTTAGAGATCTAAGAGCTTGGCAGCTGGTGTAGGTGAGAAAACAACTTACTGTTAGAAGGGGAAGCTTAATACAGATATATGATACAGAGGGTCCCTGCACTGATCTGTAAAACAAATGAACCAATTCTGCTATCAAGTAGGGATTTGTTTCAGTTTAGTAAAATGGTAAACTGTTCAATTCTTAGAAAGTCTGCAACAACCTGATAGTGAAAAAACCATTACGTGCAGCAAGCAGAAAATGGCATTATTGGTCTCACTGTACTGAGCAGGAAGAAAATCTGCGCACTAATCAGTCTCTTAAAGGGACATGTTATTGTAAAATGCTTTATTATATCACATTTAACTCCCGCTTAATCAATGTTGCATACACAGCACCCACCCGCCGTAACACTCCAAAGGAGGATATAGCCTAACAGGGTCAATATGTACGTTTTAACCCCAGTCTTGCCAGGCGCAGAACCAGGTGCGACAGGAACTAAACTTTGTCTATGTCCCTTTAATGCACCAACTGTCAACAATACATATAGAATGACATGTAAATGTGATGTTTTCTAGCAGGCATTTAAGTACCTATTAAATACAAAAATATAGGATGACAACATCATCAGCCTTACAGTAACAAGTAATTTGTGGCCCTTGCAGAGTTCCCATGAAGTTCATCCTCTACTCCCAAGCAACAACAAAAAAAAATGAATATCAAACCCTTTTCCCAGGAAACAAAGTCTTTATTTTACCCTCAAAACATCTGGCTTCTCTCCTCCCTGCCTACCTGCCCTTTGCTTAATGCACTAACGACCATGCATAGAGGAAATATTTGTCAAAGTTACCACAACTTTTAGATAACTTATCGTGCACATGACCGGTTACTTACACTGCGGTAGGCCAAGTATTCCTGTATTCTCCTCCCGCACATAGTCTGCGCAAGCCAAAGAAAGTCAGAGCATGCAGGGTCAGAAATGTCACTACATCTTTATCTGTAGCAGGTCACGTGCATGATAACAGTTTTACATCTTTATCTATAGCAGGTCATGTGCATGATAAAAGTTAATAAAACCATCATGACTTTTGCAAAATGTGTACATAGCCAAATTAGCTTTCAATAAACAAAATGCACAGCTGTTGATCCAATATAAAGCTAAAGTAACACTAAAAGTCCAAATTAAAAAAAAAGGTACAGTGTGATCCATCAGATGGCACAAAGACAAGACCCACTGAGTGCCCATCACTAAGTAACTGGTATGGGAAATTAAAGATGGCATGGAAGTCAAAAATAAACTCATCTTCCTTACACGTTGCTCTTCATCTGCCAATCCCTTCACTGGCTTCCTCTTGCCCCCCCCCCTTAAACACAAAACCCTCAATTGCACTGCTACCCCCTACATCTCAGACCTTGTCTCCAGATATTCTCCCTCCCGACCCCTTCGCTCCGCTCATTATCTCCTAATCTCTTCTCTCGTTACCTCCTCACATTCCCGTCTACAAGATTTCTCCAGATTGGCTCCCATTTTATGGAATTGTCTGCCTCGCTCCACAAGACTCTCCCCTAGTTTCAAAAGCTTCAAGCGCTCCCTGAAGACTCTACTTACTATTCAGGGACGCTTACAACCTACACTAACCTTCCTATCCCCACTGCTATCCCCTTAAACCCCATAGCATGTAAGCCTATGAGTCCAGCTGTTTGTTGATCACCTTCATAAGAGCCGACTACAACAGTGCAACTCTCGGCAGGGCCCTCTACCCATGTGATCCCTGTAATTGTTTTATATACCACCTATGTTCATAGCGCTGCGGGACCTGTTGGCGCTCTACAAATACCTGATAATAATAATAATAATAATTCCTACAGACAGCACAATAAAACAATCTTTCTCTGGATATTTTTTTGCTAAACGTTAAAGTATTCTGAGGTAGGAGTGTGCATGAGTCTTCATTCACATTGCATATAACCTTTTTACAAACACTGCCTGCCACATAGTTCTAACAACACATGCACGCCCCTCAGCATACCTAGGTTGTTTCAACAAACAGTACTAAGACAAACAAGTAAATGTGATAATAAAAGAATACCGGAATTAGATTTGCTTTGGTTTTTAATTGCAGCTCAAGCTAAACGTAAAACAAACCATCGTGTTTAAAACATCTCGGTGTCACTGAACGGTAAACTTCGCCTTGTCTGCTCACACAGTTTAGGAATTTATTCATTCACTAAAGGAATATTACAATTCAAACAAAAACTTGCAGTAGATAAAATTATAATGTGGCAAAAGATGAAATGAACATACAATGAGGCTGTAGGCATCCAGAATGACACCTTCATCAGTATTAGAAGCGGTTTAGTGTAACCGACCTGGACCGTGTTGCTCCAGTCTAAAATAAACATTCTCACTTCAAAAGGGGTAGTTTTGTCTACAGCAGCTACTTATCTTTGCGAGAATCAACAACATTAGAGTTTGTCTTTTCTTAAATCAGGAGGGGGGCTAAAACCTATGCTGAAAATATGCCACATTAAAGGGACAGTCTACGCCAAAATTGTTATTGTTTAAAAAGATAGATAATGCTTTACTACCCATTCCCCAGCTTTGCACAACCAACATTGTTAGATTAATATACTTTATAACATCTAAACCTCTACATTTCTGCCTGTTTCTAAGCCACTACAGACAGCCTCTTATCACATGCTTTTTTTTTTTTTTTTTTTTTTCACAACAGGACACTGCTAGTTCATGTGTGCCATATAGATAAACTTGTGCTCTCTCCCGTGGAGTTGTACACAACACAGCACTAATTGGCTAAAATGCAAGTCTGTAAATATCCCTGAGATAAGGGTCTGTCTGTAGAGGCTTAGATACAAGGTAATCACAGAAGTAATATAGCCATGTTGGCTGTGCAAAACTGGGAAAATTTGTCTTTAAAGATTCAGATAGAGCAACAATGTCAGAGTTTCATGTCCCTTTAATATGATACACTGTGTCTCACCAAGTTATACAGTGATTGCTTAGATCAGTGGTCAATCACTGTATGCACTGATTGGCCACAGGAAAGGAAATCAGGTAAACATATTTAAATGATTATCAAGGGTTGTATCCCTGTCTGTAAAGCACTTATTATATATGCTATGCCTAATTGCCTATATAGAAAATGACGCTTAAGAGGTATAATAAACTATGTATAATTTGTATTCCTTTCCTGCATATTTACCAGACAGAACTTTGTTTGCTTTCCGACTAACACTGACCTGTCAGCCAAATCCACTGGCAATAGAAACACAGCACTAATGAACTGCAAACACTAAGAAGCGTGACATGAAATACCGGACCCAGTGGCCAACCAAACAGTAAAAATGAAAAGATTTTTATAAAACACTAATCTTAAGTATGATAACTACATAAAGTCTAGAAAAGAGGGTAAGGTTTGTTCACATGAAATAAACTTCCAGCCCAGGTAGTAAAAGGACAAATACAGAACTCACCATAAGGCTATCCTAAGAACCGATTCGGTTTCTACAGCTGAATACATGCAGACTTGATGGTTTTTTGTAAACCCCTCATGTTTCTGAACATAAATTGTGCTTACTCCTCAATAGCCCTGTGAGAGCAAAAAGCATACTCTGTAACAGATGTTTATTTCAAGATGCCGCAAATTGCTTAAAAAAGGGAGTGTCTAGTCAAAATTAAACTTGTTATTCAGATAGGTCATACAATTTTAAAAAAACTTTCCAATTTACTTTTATTCTCAAATTTGCTTTGCTCTCTTAGTATTCTTTGTTGAAAGCTAAACCTAGGTAGGCTCATATGCTAATTTCTAGGCCCTTGAAGGCCGCCACTTATCTCAGTGCCATTTGACAGTTCTTCACAGCTAGACAGTGCTAGTTCATGTGTGCTACATAGACAACATTGAAAGTAATTGTGTAAATCACTAATAAAGTGACCATTCTGAATAAAAAATTATTTTTGTATGTAGTTTTTCAACTCTGTACTTAAAGGGACAGTATACACCAATTTTCATATAACTGCATGTAATAGACACTACTATAAAGAATACTATGCACAGATACTGATCTAAAAATCCACTATAAAACCATTTAAAACCTTACTTAGAAGCTTCCAGTTTAGCTCTGTTTAAAAGGTTACTGGAACACAAACTGCAAGTGGGAAATATCAGACACTCCCCTCTCCCTTCCTTTGCATATGAAAAGACCTTTTACACAAACAGAAGCAAGCTGGAGTAGGTATACGTCGGTATTCTCCTAAAAAATTGGGGCTTGGTTAGAAGTCTGAAAATCAGAGCAATATTATTTAAAAATAAGCAAAACTATCCATTTAAAAAAGGGCTATATTAATAGATCAACTACAAAACATTTATGCAAAGAAAAAACAAGTGTATAATGTCCCTTTAAATGCTAATCCATACTATGCATATTTGTAACCATTATCACAGTCTGTTCTTTGTAATCTGCAAAACTACAATTACATACCAGTGTCTTTAGTGTTTTCTGAAAAACACTGAAAACATGTTGTTATTCCATTGTAATGTCCATTTTAATTAAAGGGATAGGAAACATCAGTCCTTTAGTAAATACAAATATAGTGAATCAAAGTAAACATACGAAGAAACAAATAGTGTAAAAAAGCAGCAAATTACTTGTTTTCTTGCAAAATGAGCAAATGTAGCCACTGCCCTAAGTGAGATGAGGGAGCTGATACGTTGTTAAAGAGACATTCAACACCGATGAAAACATCCCATACCTTAGATCAAGCAAAAACAAAAGAGCCTGCACCGCATCCTATCTTCAATAACAATAACGTTAGGTGGCTAATCTTGAATGAACATTTAGTTAACAACGGCAGATATGGCCACCAAACTCCGCCCCCTGTTACATAGGAGGCTTCTTGTTTTAAACCCATACTCCTTCACAGGGACACTGTTCTATTTCTAATGCGCACACTGGCTATTAGAAATAGAGCAGTGTCTCCGTGAATGCGGCTAAAGAATCTAGCCGAGGATTTGATCCGCATTGGATGAAGAGTTAGAGAAGAAGCCTCCTACGTAACAGGGGGAGGAGTTTGGCGGCCATATCTGCCGTTGTTAACTAAATGTTCATTCAAGATTAGCCACCTAACGTTAGTGTTATTGAAGATTGGATGCAGTGCAGGCTCTTTTTTTTTGCTTGCTCTAAGGTATGGGATAATGTTTTCATCGATGTTGACTGTCCCTTTAACTAAAGTTGCATTCAGTCCTCTTGAGCATGGGCAAAACTGACTGCCTGTTTTTCTTGGCTTCACTACTAAACCAGCTCATGTTACCCTACAAGATTATGACATCAAGCAACATATGCGTTCCTGTAGAGACCCCATGTAGGGCTGTAACCTGAAGTAATGGACACTGCACAAATGACTTTTTTTTTTTTTTTTAAAAAGGAAAAAAATTAAATAATTTCAAAATGATGAATAATACATATTGCAATGACTTCTATTGAGTATAACACACTGCGTAGTTTTTTTTTTTTTTAATTACAGCCTGTTTCATATCCCTTTAAGGGTCAGCTGCTAAAAATATTCCATTCATTTCAGTATCAATATAAACAAATTCATCATGATATTTTGTAAATCAAGGACTGAATGGCTACCCTTATCCAACAGAGATACAAAAAAATAATTACACAAATAATTATAATTACGTACAAATAATTATCAACGATGCAAAACCAAAAGCTGCCTGAGATCATGAAATAATACAATATAAACACAAGGATATCAAAGCAATCCTAACTAACTTGTATTATTATAGATTGATGATTGATAGATGATAGACAGATATTTGTGCCACAACAAATCTAGTGATGTACATGCTGCTAGCACCTGTATGCATGAAGGTGTTGCATTATTGATGGAGCACAACATATTTGTATCAGACATCAGAGAAACAGGGACCGGTTATAAAGACCCTTAATCCCATGGCTGTAGGGGTTAAATATCGACCGAAAAATGAGTTTCGCTGTGAATGCCAATAGAAGTGTCCATTTTAATGCTGGGGGCAGTGCAAAGTAGGAATGAAAAACACCACTGCAGTAAGCAAAAATCAGATGCTGCAGCACACGCCTGGTACAACACGCTGGATGTGACAGACCATGGCAGCCCCGGGAGAATCATATCGCTCAGAGACATTTCATGTGGCTACTTCATCCTCTGAGCACCTACAATTAGGTGAAACTGCTTTATTTCTCGGTAATTCCCCAGGATAAAAAAGGTAAAAAATCCAATATAGTAATGTTATAAAGCAGCTAAGTATTTATTCCCCAGATAAACTGAAACACAGGAGGGCTCATATTCCAAACGTTAACAAGCACTGAAGTTAAAGCAATGACTACACTCAGATTTTATCACAAGTGAGTATTTATCTAATAGCAAAACAGTTATATTACCCAGACACAAGTCAGTAGGTTTTCCACTGGGTGGGTTTAAACATACTTCAAACTCTTCTTGAAATACTGACAGTAAAATATATGTGTCCTTGTTTTGCCCC